>NC_140592.1:537872936-537877936 GCF_964204655.1 Triturus cristatus
AGAACTCCCGGGCCACTGACCTTCCCGCAGTGGTGAATCCTCCGGGCGGACTGCACGGACCCCACCCGTTTACCTCTCGACAGATTCACGCCCTCTTGAACCCACTCTTCAAAGTTCTTTTCAACTTTCCCTTACGGTACTTGTTTGCTATCGGTATCGCGCCCGTATTTAGCCTTAGATGGAGTTTACCACCCGCTTTGGGCTGCATTCCCAAGCAACCCGACTCCGAGAAGACCCGATCCCGGCGCGCCGGGGTCCGCTACCGGCCTAACACCGTCTGCGGGGTGAGCCTCGATCAGAAAGTCTTGGGCCCCCTGAGCGACGCCCGGGAGTCGGTCTTCTGTACGCCACATTTCCCACACCCGCAACCGGGCGGGGATTCGGCGCTGGGCTCTTCCCTCCTCACTCGCCATTACTGGGGGAATCCTGGTTAGTTTATTTTCCTCCGCTTAGTAATATGTTTAAATTCAGCGGGTCACCACGTCTAATCTGAGGTCGTAGTCGGAAAGAGAACGCCAGAGCGTTGAGGGGGAGCCGGGGAAGGCCAGACCCCTGCCGGAGCAGGGGCCTGGTGTACCTGGCAGCGTGCGCCCTCTTTCCCCGGATCGCATCTGGAGGGGTTTTGCCCTCGCCAGGAAGCTGGCCGTGGAGGAGTGCGCCCGAGGTGCATGCGCGCCGGCAGCCGGTTGAACACCACGGACAGCCTTAGATGCCCCGGGGCGGACCGGTCGCCAGGCCCCCTTCTCGGGGGCCAGGCATGCCGGCGGTGTACCTCCTAGGCTGAACCCGGCCAGGGACAATGCCACGGGCGATTGGGGGGTCTGACCTGGTGGGGGGACGAAGGGGAAGCGGAGCTCCCCCTGCAATGGCCCCAGCCACGTCCCGGGGAAGCCCCGGGGCGATTGACGATCGAGCGACCCTCAGACAGGCGTAGCCCCGGGAGGAACCCGGGCCGCAAGGTGCGTTTGAAGTGTCGATGATCAATGTGTCCTGCAATTCACACTAATTCTCACAGCTAGCTGCGTTCTTCATCGACGCGCGAGCCGAGTGATCCACCGCCAAGAGTCACAGACAATTTATCGAAAACGTTCACTCACCTGTGGGCACAGGAGAGGTGGGAGGAAGGCGACGCCGTCCATCCGCCACCCATGCGGCGAGACGGTCCGGGCACCCGGTTCAAGGCTTCCCCTCTGGGAGTCAGACAGCACCGTCGGGAGAAAAAAAAACATTGCCAGGCGCTCGGCCTGGGAGCCCGCCCCCACCCACCCCCCCGGGGCGAGGGAGGGGGCTCCCGGAGTGACGGGAGCAGGCAGCCTTGCAGCTGCCGGTCCCTGCTGGGGCAACCCAGGAGGGACCACGCGAGTCTTCAAACCCCTCAGACCGCCCACACGGGACCGGGTCGAACCGGGTACCTGGCAACGAGGGAGAGTCGCCCCACCTGCACATCAGCCGTACGTCACCGGGCGGCCCGAGCCATGCCAGCAGGCTGGCGATCGGCCCACCACCACCCTCGCCTGGGTCGGAGGCACCGGAAGGGAAGAGCCAGACAGCTCCCCATCCCGCATGCCTCCCACCAAGAGGAGCCGGGGCCCCCTCGCAGGCCCTCGGCCCCTTCTTTTCCAGGCCGCCCTGCCGCGTGAGAAGGGCTGCTCCTCGGTCGCCTGAGACCCGGTCAGATCGGGCCAGGTCTCGGGATGCCTGGAGGGCCCAGCCGGCGCCAGGTCCCTCGTGCGTCGGTCGGGCCTTCCCGGGGAGGAAGGGGCCCGCCGAAGTCCCAGTCCTCACCCCAGCGCACCATGCGGCCGCGGACCACTCTGCCAACCGTGGTGCGTCAGGGCAGGGCCGGGCCCTGTGCCTACGGTGCGTGCTCGCAGGAAGTGGGCCAAGGGCTTCGGGCTGGCGCCGTTGGTCACTCGGGTCGCTCCGCCGTTAATGATCCTTCCGCAGGTTCACCTACGGAAACCTTTTTACGACTTTTACTTCCTCTAGATAGTCAAGTTTGATCGTCTTCTCGGTGCTCCGCCTGTGCCTTTGCCGACCCCGGCGGGGCCGATCCGAGGACCTCACTAAACCACCCAATCGGTAGTAGCAACGGGCGGTGTGTACAAAGGGCAGGGACTTAATCAACGCAAGCTTATGACTCGCACTTACTGGGAATTCCTTGTTCATGGGAAATAATTGCAATCCCCAATCCCTATCACGAACGGGGTTCAGCAGGTTGCCCGCACCTGTCGGCGAAGGGTAGACACACGCTGATCCGTTCAGTGTAGCGAACGTGCAGCCCTTCACAGACCAGTTATTGCTCGATCTTGGGTGGCTGAACGCCACTTGTCCCTCTAAGAAGTTGGACGCCGACCGTTGGGGGTCACTTAACTAGTTAGCATGGAGGAGTCTCGTTCGTTATCGAAATTAACCAGACAAATCGCTCCACCAACTAAGAACGGCCATGCACACCACCCACAGAATCGAGAAAGAGCTATCAATCTGTCAATCCTTTCCGTGTCCGGGCCGGGTGAGGTTTCCCGTGTGGAGTCAAATTATGTCGCAGGCTCCACTCCTGGTGGTGCCCTTCCGTCAATTCCTTTAAGTTTCAGCTTTGCAACCATACTCCTCCCGGAACCCAAAGACTTTGGTTTCCCGGAAGCTGCTCGACGGGTCATGGGAATAACGCTGCCGGATCGCTAGTCGGCATAGTTTATGGTCGGAACTACGATGGTATCTGATCGTCTTTGAACCTCCGACTTTCGTTATTGATTAATGAAAACATTCTTGGCAAATGCTTTCGCTTTGGTTCGTCTTGCGCCGGTCCAAGAATTTCACCTCTAGCGGCACAATACGAATGCCCCCGGCCGTCCCTCTTAATCATGGCCCCAGTTCCGAAAACCAACAAAATAGAACCGGAGTCCTATTCAATTATTCCTAGTTGAAGTATTCAGGCGACCGGCCTGCATTGAACACTAATTTTTTCAAAGTAAACGCTTCGGACTCCCAGGACACTCAGTCAAGAGCATCAAGGGGGCGCCGAGAGGCAGGGGCTCTGACACCAGCTCAATCCCAAGATCCAACTACGAGCTTTTTAACTGCAGCAACTTTAATATACTCTATTGGAGCTGGCGGCGGCGACACCCCTCGGAACAGTCGTTCCGAGCTTCTGCGGAAATGTGCTGGGCAGAGAGGGGTGACGGCGTGGCGCACGGGGCCCACGGACCTGCTGGGCAGCAGTGTCCGAAGGGCCTGGCTCCACCCGACCCCTTCCGCTCGGGGTCAGACCACTGGGTGGCACGAGCTGCCGGGGTCGCTCGGCCTTCGCTCTGCTGGGTAGGGTGAAGGGCCTCCCGCCAGGCGGCAGGCCCTCGAGTCGGACGGTCCATGCGGGAAGGAAGCTCCTTGCTTGAAACAACAGCCGAGGCTGGCCAAGCAGTCCATCCCTAAATGGACTGATAGTGCCCAATCGATCAGAGTACGGCCGGGGCATCCCCTGGCAGGCCGCCCTGCACGGGGGGATGGCGGCTTTACATCCCTGCCTGCTCCCGGGGCGAGCAGGCTCAAAGGAAAGGCCCATCGGGGAGGGGCTGAGAAGCAGGCATACACCCGGTCCCCCGGGGCCCAGGCGGGGGGGCCCGGGCACTGCCTTCCCCATCTCAGGATAGCCGGACCCCACAGAGGTCTGACCCAGCAAACCCGGAGAAAAAGGACCTTCGGGAAGGGGGCTGAGAGGTAGGTGCGTACACGGGCCCATGGGGGCCCCGACGGTGCGGGCCCGGGTGCTTCCTTCCCCCATCTCGGGATCGACGGACCTCACGGAGGTCTGACCCAGCAAACGTGGAGAAAAAGAACTATCGAGAAGGGGGCTGAGAGGCAGGTGTGCGTACCCTGGCCCCTGGGGGCCCCGCATCGGGCAGGCCACGGTGCTGCCTTCCCCTGTCTCGGGATCCCCGGACCTCACGGAGGTCTGATCCAGCAAACTCGGAGAGAAAGGACCATCGGGAAGGGGCTGAGTGGCAGGTGCGTACCTGGGCCCCTGGGGGCCTCGGCGGGCAGGCCCGGGTTCTGCCTTCCCGTGTTTCGGAATCACCGGGCCTCACGGAGGTCTGACTGACCCTCTCCCTAGTGATCCAGAGGATAATGACCCTCATTTCTTGTAGTTCGTGCACACAAGGTGACAGAGGCAACCCAAGGCGCGAATGTACCCGACCTCCTGGAGCCCTCGCTGGGATCCGGGAGGCAAATGGACCTTCATCAAGACTTCCAGGCAAGCCCGGCCATCTGGTCACCCCATTGGAAAGAATTGCGCGCGACCAGATGGCCAAGGGGATGGGCGCGACCAGATGGCCGAAGCCCCAGCCATAGAGGATGCGTGGGGGACCCGACGGGCCCTCCAACCCGGGGCCCGAGTACACCTTGACAAGCTGGGGAGGCCTGCATGGGACCGACAGACCCCAGTCCCGGGCCCTTGGTGGAGTGCCAGGACAGAGGACGGGGCCCAGGGCTGGAGCACCCGACCCGGGGCCCGGCAGGGCTCCAAGGCCCGGAGGCGCAGGGGGAGCCTCCCCGGGCCCGCGGACCCCGTCCCGGGCACCCTGCCACATGGCAGGACCCAGCACGGATCCTGGGGTGGTAGAGGCTGCCCTCCCCAGGGCCGTCAGGGGCCAGGCCGGAGCTCCTGAACCCAGCCGAGCAAGGGGAGGCTCCCCGGGCACAACAGAACCCCGTCCCGGGACTTTGGCTGTGCCGCAGGCCTGGGGACGGGGCCCAGGGCCGGACCCCCTGACCCGGGGCCTGGCCGGACCCCTGGACCCAGCCGTGGTTCCCTGGCACAGAGGCGCAGGGCAAGCCTCCCCGGACCCGCCGGACCCCGTCCAGGGCACCCTGCCACGTGGCAGGACCCAGGACAGAGCCCGCCGGAAGTCGGTCGGGCACACCTGCCACGCGGCAGGACCCAGGAGGGTGCCTGGGGTGGGGAGGCTGCAGCCCCAGGGGCCCCTGGACCCAGCCCAGCC